>NC_091980.1:293886428-293929959 GCF_044704955.1 Pristiophorus japonicus | reverse complement strand
CTTGCACACTCACTCTCTCTCTCTCTCTTGCACACTCACTCTCTCTCTCTCTCCTTGCACACTCACTCTCTCTCTCCTGCACACTCACTCTCTCTCTCTCCCTGCACACTCACTCTCTCTCTCTCTCTCCTGCACACTCACTCTCTCTCTCTCTCTCCTGCACACTCACTCTTCCTCTCTCTCTCCTGCACACTCACTCTTCCTCTCTCTCTCTGCTGCACACTCACTCTCTCTCTCCTGCACACTCACTCTCTCTCTCCTGCACACTCACTCTCTCTCTCCTGCACACTCGCTCACTCTCTCTTTCTCATCTGCACACTCTCTCTCTCTCTCTGCACACTCATCTCCTCTCTCCTGCACACTCACTCTCTCTCTCTCTCTGCTCACACTCACTCTCTCTCTCTCTCCTGCACACTCACTCTCTCTCTCTCTCCTGCACACACTCATCTCTCTCTCTCCTGCACACTCACTCTCCTCTCTCTCTTGCACACTCACTCTCTCTCTCTCCCTGCACACTCACTCTCTCTCTCCTGCACACTCACTCTCTCTCTCTCTCACTCTCTCTCTCTCTCCTGCACACTTACTCTCTCTCTCTCTCCTGCACACACTCTCTCTCTCTCCTGCACACTCACTCTCTCTCCCTGCACACTCACTCTCTCGCTCTCTCCTGCACACTCACTCTCTCTCTCTCTCCTGCACACTCGCTCTCTCTCTCATCTGCACACTCACTCTCTCTCTCATCTGCACACTCTCTCTCTCTCTCCTGCACACTCACTCTCCTCTCTCTCTCTCCTGCACACTCACTCTCTCTCCTGCACACTCACTCTCACTCTCTCTCTCCTGCACACACTCTCTCTCTCCTGCACTCTCACTCTCTCTCCTGCACACTCACTCTCTCTCTCTCTCCCGCACACTCACTCTCTCTCTCTCTCCTGCACACTCACTCTCTCTCTCTCTCCTGCACACTCACTCTCTCTCTCTCTCCTGCACACTCACTCTCTCTCTCTCTCCTGCACACTCACTCTTCCTCTCTCTCTCCTGCACACTCACTCTCTCTCTCCTGCACACTCACTCTCTCTCTCCTGCACACTCACTCTCTCTCTCCTGCACACTCGCTCACTCTCTCTCTCTCATCTGCACACTCTCTCTCTCTCTCTGCACACTCACTCTCTCTCTTGCACACTCACTCTCTCTCCTGCACACTCACTCTCTCTCTCTCTCCTGCACACTCACTCTCTCTCTCTCTCCTGCACACTCACTCTCTCTCTCTCTCCTGCACACTCACTCTCTCTCTCTGCTGCACACTCACTCTCTCTCTCCTGCACACTCACTCTCTCTCTCTCTCTCCTGCACACTTACTCTCTCTCTCTCTCCTGCACACTCACTCTCTCTCTCTCCTGCACACTCACTCTCTCTCCTGCACACTCACTCTCTCTCTCCTGCACACTCACTCTCTCTCTCTCTCCTGCACACTCACTCTCTCTCTCTCCTGCACACTCACTCTCTCTCTCTCTCCTGCACACTCACTCTCTCTCTCATCTGCCTACACTCACTCTCTCTCTCATCTGCACACTCTCTCTCTCTCTCATCTGCACACTCTCTCTCTCTCTCCTGCACACTCACTCTTCCTCTCTCTCTCTCCTGCACACTCACTCTCTCTCTCCTGCACACTCACTCTCACTCTCTCTCTCCTGCACACACTCTCTCTCTCTCCTGCACACTCACTCTCTCTCCTGCACACTCACTCTCTCTCTCATCTGCACACTCTCTCTCTCTCTCATCTGCACACTCTCTCTCTCTCTCCTGCACACTCACTCTTCCTCTCTCTCTCTCCTGCACACTCACTCTCTCTCCTGCACACTCACTCTCACTCTCTCTCTCCTGCACACACTCTCTCTCTCCTGCACACTCACTCTCTCTCCTGCACACTCACTCTCTCTCTCTCTCCGCACACTCACTCTCTCTCTCTCTCCTGCACACTCACTCTCTCTCTCTCTCCTGCACACTCACTCTCTCTCTCTCTCCTGCACACTCACTCTCTCTCTCTCTCCTGCACACTCACTCTCTCTCTCCTGCACACTCACTCTCTCTCTCTCTCCTGCACACTCACTCTCTCTCTCTCTCCTGCACACTCACTCTCTCTCTCTCTCTTGCACACTCACTCTCTCTCTCCTGCACACTCACTCTCTCTCTCCTGCACACTCACTCTCTCTCTCTCCTGCACACTCACTCTCTCTCCTCTGCACACTCACTCTCTCTCCTCTGCACACTCACTCTCTCTCTCTCCTGCACACTCACTCTCTCTCTCTCCTGCACACTCACTCTCTCTCTCTCCTGCACACTCACTCTCTCTCTCTCCTGCACACTCACTCTCTCTCTCTCTCCTGCACACTCACTCTCTCTCTCTCCTGCACACTCACTCTCTCTCTCTCCTGCACACTCACTCTCTCTCTCTCCTGCACACTCACTCTCTCTCTCTCCTGCACACTCTCTCTCTCTCTTCTCCTGCACACTCACTCTCTCTCTCTCTCCTGCACACACTCTCTCTCTCCTGCACACTCACTCTCTCTCCTGCACACTCACTCTCTCTCTCTCCTGCACACTCACTCTCTCTCTCTCTCCTGCACACTCACTCTCTCTCTCCTGCACACTCACTCTCTCTCTCTCCTGCACACTCACTCTCTCTCTCTCTCCTGCACACTCACACTCTCTCTCTCTCCTGCACACTCACTCTCTCTCTCCTGCACACTCACTCTCTCTCTCTCTCTCTCTCTGCACACTCACTCTCTCTCTCTCTCTCTCTCCTGCACACTCACTCTCTCTCTCTCTTGCACACTCACTCTCTCTCTCTCTTGCACACTCACTCTCTCTCTCTCTCTTGCACACTCACTCTCTCTCTCTCTCTTGCACACTCACTCTCTCTCTCCTGCACACTCACTCTCTCTCTCCTGCACACTCACTCTCTCTCTCTTGCACACTCACTCTCTCTCTCTCTCTGCACACTCACTCTCTCTCCTCTGCACACTCACTCTCTCTCTCTCCTGCACACTCACTCTCTCTCTCTCCTGCACACTCACTCTCTCTCTCTCCTGCACACTCACTCTCTCTCTCTCCTGCACACTCACTCTCTCTCTCTCCTGCACACTCACTCTCTCTCTCTCCTGCACACTCACTCTCTCTCTCTCTCTCCTGCACACTCACTCACTCTCTCTCTCTCCTGCACACTCACTCACTCTCTCTCTCTCCTGCACACTCTCTCTCTCTCTCTCTCCTGCACACTCACTCTCTCTCTCTCTCCTGCACACTCACTCTCTCTCTCCTGCACACTCACTCTCTCTCTCTCTCTCCTGCACACTCACTCTCTCTCTCTCTCTCCTGCACACTCACTCTCTCTCTCTCTCTCCTGCACACTCACTCTCTCTCTCCTGCACACTCACTCTCTCTCTCACCTGCACACTCACTCTCTCTCTCTCTCTCCTGCACACTCACTCTCTCTCTCTCTCCTGCACACTCACTCTCTCTCTCTCTCCTGCACACTCACTCTCTCTCTCTCTCCTGCACACTCACTCTCTCTCTCTCTCCTGCACACTCACTCTCTCTCTCTCTTCTGCACACTCACTCTCTCTCTCTCTCCTGCACACTCACTCTCTCTCTCTCTCCTGCACACTCACTCTCTCTCTCCTGCACACTCACTCTCTCTCTCTCTCCTGCACACTCACTCTCTCTCTCTCTCCTGCACACTCACTCTCTCTCTCTCTCTTGCACACTCACTCTCTCTCTCCTGCACACTCACTCTCTCTCTCCTGCACACTCACTCTCTCTCTCTCCTGCACACTCACTCTCTCTCCTCTGCACACTCACTCTCTCTCTCTCTGCACACTCACTCTCTCTCTCTCCTGCACACTCACTCTCTCTCTCTCCTGCACACTCACTCTCTCTCTCTCCTGCACACTCACTCTCTCTCTCTCCTGCACACTCACTCTCTCTCTCTCCTGCACACTCACTCTCTCTCTCTCCTGCACACTCACTCTCTCTCTCTCTCTCCTGCACACTCACTCACTCTCTCTCTCTCCTGCACACTCACTCACTCTCTCTCTCCCGCACACTCACTCTCTCTCTCTCTCCTGCACACTCACTCTCTCTCTCTCTCCTGCACACTCACTCTCTCTCTCTCTCCTGCACACTCACTCTCTCTCTCTCTCCTGCACACTCACTCTCTCTCTCCTGCACACTCACTCTCTCTCTCTCTCTCTCCTGCACACTCACTCTCTCTCTCTCTCTCTCTCCTGCACACTCACTCTCTCTCTCTCTCCTGCACACTCACTCTCTCTCTCTCTCCTGCACACTCACTCACTCTCTCTCTCTCCTGCACACTCTCTCTCTCTCTCTCTCCTGCACACTCACTCTCTCTCTCTCTCCTGCACACTCACTCTCTCTCTCCTGCACACTCACTCTCTCTCTCTCTCTCCTGCACACTCACTCTCTCTCTCTCTCTCCTGCACACTCACTCTCTCTCTCTCTCTCCTGCACACTCACTCTCTCTCTCTCTCTCCTGCACACTCTCTCTCTCACCTGCACACTCTCTCTCTCACCTGCACACTCACTCTCTCTCTCTCTCCTGCACACTCACTCTCTCTCTCTCTCCTGCACATTCACTCTCTCTCTCTCTCCTGCACACTCACTCTATCTCTCCTGCACACTCACTCTCTCTCTCTCTCTCCTGCACACCCACTCTCTCTCTCTCTGCTGCACACTCACTCTCTCTCTCCTGCACACTCACTCTCTCTCTCTCTCTCCTGCACACTTACTCTCTCTCTCTCTCCTGCACACTCACTCTCTCTCTCTCTCCTGCACACTCACTCTCTCTCCTGCACACTCACTCTCTCTCTCCTGCACACTCACTCTCTCTCTCCTGCACACTCACTCTCTCTCTCCTGCACACTCACTCTCTCTCTCTCCTGCACACTCACTCTCTCTCTCTCCTGCACACTCACTCTCTCTCTCTCTCCTGCACACTCACTCTCTCTCTCTCTCCTGCACACTCACTCTCTCTCTCATCTGCACACTCACTCTCTCTCTCATCTGCACACTCTCTCTCTCTCTCATCTGCACACTCTCTCTCTCTCTCCTGCACACTCACTCTTCCTCTCTCTCTCTCCTGCACACTCACTCTCTCTCCTGCACACTCACTCTCACTCTCTCTCTCCTGCACACACTCTCTCTCTCCTGCACACTCACTCTCTCTCCTGCACACTCACTCTCTCTCTCTCTCCCGCACACTCACTCTCTCTCTCTCTCCTGCACACTCACTCTCTCTCTCTCTCCTGCACACTCACTCTCTCTCTCTCTCCTGCACACTCACTCTCTCTCTCTCCTACACACTCACTCTCTCTCTCTCTCCTGCACACTCACTCTCTCTCTCTCTCCTGCACACTCACTCTCTCTCTCCTGCACACTCACTCTCTCTCTCTCTCTCTCTCCTGCACACTCACTCTCTCTCTCTCTCCTGCACACTCACTCTCTCTCTCTCTCTTGCACACTCACTCTCTCTCTCTCTCTTGCACACTCACTCTCTCTCTCCTGCACACTCACTCTCTCTCTCTCCTGCACACTCACTCTCTCTCTCTCTCTCCTGCACACTCACTCTCTCTCTCTCTCTCCTGCACACTCACTCTTCCTCTCTCTCTCCTGCACACTCACTCTTCCTCTCTCTCTCTGCTGCACACTCACTCTCTCTCTCCTGCACACTCACTCTCTCTCTCCTGCACACTCACTCTCTCTCTCCTGCACACTCGCTCACTCTCTCGTTCTCATCTGCACACTCTCTCTCTCTCTTGCACACTCACTCTCTCTCCTGCACACTCACTCTCTCTCTCTCTCCTGCACACTCACTCTCTCTCTCTCTCCTGCACACTCACTCTCTCTCTCTCTCCTGCACACTCACTCTCTCTCTCTCTTGCACACTCACTCTCTCTCTCTCTGCTGCACACTCACTCTCTCTCTCCTGCACACTCACTCTCTCTCTCTCTCCTGCACACTTACTCTCTCTCTCTCTCCTGCACACTTACTCTCTCTCTCTCTCCTGCACACTCACTCTCTCTCTCTCTCCTGCACACTCACTCTCTCTCCTGCACACTCACTCTCTCGCTCTCTCCTGCACACTCACTCTCTCTCTCTCTCCTGCACACTCACTCTCTCTCTCATCTGCACACTCACTCTCTCTCTCATCTGCACACTCTCTCTCTCTCTCCTGCACACTCACTCTTCCTCTCTCTCTCTCCTGCACACTCACTCTCTCTCCTGCACACTCACTCTCACTCTCTCTCTCCTGCACACACTCTCTCTCTCCTGCACTCTCACTCTCTCTCCTGCACACTCACTCTCTCTCTCTCTCCCGCACACTCACTCTCTCTCTCTCTCCTGCACACTCACTCTCTCTCTCTCTCCTGCACACTCACTCTCTCTCTCTCTCCTGCACACTCACTCTCTCTCTCTCTCCTGCACACTCACTCTTCCTCTCTCTCTCCTGCACACTCACTCTCTCTCTCCTGCACACTCACTCTCTCTCTCCTGCACACTCACTCTCTCTCTCCTGCACACTCGCTCACTCTCTCTCTCTCATCTGCACACTCTCTCTCTCTCTTGCACACTCACTCTCTCTCTTGCACACTCACTCTCTCTCCTGCACACTCACTCTCTCTCTCTCTCCTGCACACTCACTCTCTCTCTCTCTCCTGCACACTCACTCTCTCTCTCTCTCCTGCACACTCACTCTCTCTCTCTCTCCTGCACACTCACTCTCTCTCTCCTGCACACTCACTCTCTCTCTCTCTCTCCTGCACACTTACTCTCTCTCTCTCTCCTGCACACTCACTCTCTCTCTCTCTCCTGCACACTCACTCTCTCTCCTGCACACTCACTCTCTCTCTCCTGCACACTCACTCTCTCTCTCTCTCCTGCACACTCACTCTCTCTCTCTCCTGCACACTCACTCTCTCTCTCTCTCCTGCACACTCACTCTCTCTCTCATCTGCACACTCACTCTCTCTCTCATCTGCACACTCTCTCTCTCTCTCATCTGCACACTCTCTCTCTCTCTCCTGCACACTCACTCTTCCTCTCTCTCTCTCCTGCACACTCACTCTCTCTCCTGCACACTCACTCTCACTCTCTCTCTCCTGCACACACTCTCTCTCTCCTGCACACTCACTCTCTCTCCCGCACACTCACTCTCTCTCTCTCTCCTGCACACTCACTCTCTCTCTCTCTCCTGCACACTCACTCTCTCTCTCTCTCCTGCACACTCACTCTCTCTCTCTCTCCTGCACACTCACTCTCTCTCTCTCTCCTGCACACTCACTCTCTCTCTCTCTCCTGCACACTCACTCTCTCTCTCCTGCACACTCACTCTCTCTCTCTCTCCTGCACACTCACTCTCTCTCTCTCTCCTGCACACTCACTCTCTCTCTCTCTCTTGCACACTCACTCTCTCTCTCCTGCACACTCACTCTCTCTCTCCTGCACACTCACTCTCTCTCTCTCCTGCACACTCACTCTCTCTCCTCTGCACACTCACTCTCTCTCCTCTGCACACTCACTCTCTCTCTCTCCTGCACACTCACTCTCTCTCTCTCCTGCACACTCACTCTCTCTCTCTCCTGCACACTCACTCTCTCTCTCTCCTGCACACTCACTCTCTCTCTCTCCTGCACACTCACTCTCTCTCTCTCCTGCACACTCACTCTCTCTCTCTCCTGCACACTCACTCTCTCTCTCTCTCTCCTGCACACTCACTCACTCTCTCTCTCTCCTGCACACTCACTCACTCTCTCTCTCTCCTGCACACTCTCTCTCTCTCTCTCTCCTGCACACTCACTCTCTCTCTCTCTCCTGCACACACTCTCTCTCTCCTGCACACTCACTCTCTCTCCTGCACACTCACTCTCTCTCTCTCTCCTGCACACTCACTCTCTCTCTCTCTCCTGCACACTCACTCTCTCTCTCTCTCCTGCACACTCACTCTCTCTCTCTCTCCTGCACACTCACTCTCTCTCTCTCCTGCACACTCACTCTCTCTCTCTCCTGCACACTCACTCTCTCTCTCTCCTGCACACTCACTCTCTCTCTCTCTCCTGCACACTCACTCTCTCTCTCTCTCCTGCACACTCACTCTCTCTCTCCTGCACACTCACTCTCTCTCTCTCTCTCTCTCCTGCACACTCACTCTCTCTCTCTCTCCTGCACACTCACTCTCTCTCTCTCTCTTGCACACTCACTCTCTCTCTCTCTCTTGCACACTCACTCTCTCTCTCCTGCACACTCACTCTCTCTCTCCTGCACACTCACTCTCTCTCTCCTGCACACTCACTCTCTCTCTCTCCTGCACACTCACTCTCTCTCCTCTGCACACTCACTCTCTCTCTCTCCTGCACACTCACTCTCTCTCTCTCCTGCACACTCACTCTCTCTCTCTCCTGCACACTCACTCTCTCTCTCCTGCACACTCACTCTCTCTCTCTCCTGCACACTCACTCTCTCTCTCCTGCACACTCACTCTCTCTCTCACTCTCCTGCACACTCACTCACTCTCTCTCTCTCCTGCACACTCACTCACTCTCTCTCTCTCCTGCACACTCTCTCTCTCTCTCTCTCCTGCACACTCACTCTCTCTCTCTCTCCTGCACACTCACTCTCTCTCTCCTGCACACTCACTCTCTCTCTCTCTCTCCTGCACACTCACTCTCTCTCTCTCTCTCCTGCACACTCACTCTCTCTCTCTCTCTCCTGCACACTCACTCTCTCTCTCCTGCACACTCACTCTCTCTCTCACCTGCACACTCACTCTCTCTCTCTCTCCTGCACACTCACTCTCTCTCTCTCTCCTGCACACTCACTCTCTCTCTCTCTCCTGCACACTCACTCTCTCTCTCCTGCACACTCACTCTCTCTCTCTCTCTCTCTCCTGCACACCCACTCTCTCTCTCTCTCCTGCACACCCACTCTCTCTCTCTCTCTCCTGCACACCCTCTCTCTCTCTTTCCTGCACACCCACTCTCTTTCTCTCTCCTGCACACCCACTCTCTCTCTCTCTCCTGCACACCCACTCTCTCTCTCTCTCCTGCACACTCACTCTCTCTCTCCTGCACACTCACTCTCTCTCTCACCTGCACACTCACTCTCTCTCTCTCTCCTGCACACTCACTCTCTCTCTCTCTCCTGCACACTCACTCTCTCTCTCTCTCCTGCACACTCACTCTCTCTCTCCTGCACACTCACTCTCTCTCTCTCTCTCTCTCCTGCACACCCACTCTCTCTCTCTCTCCTGCACACCCACTCTCTCTCTCTCTCTCCTGCACACCCTCTCTCTCTCTTTCCTGCACACCCACTCTCTTTCTCTCTCCTGCACACCCACTCTCTCTCTCTCTCCTGCACACCCACTCTCTCTCTCTCTCCTGCACACTCACTCTCTCTCTCTCTCTCTCTCACCTGCATACTCACTCTCTCTTCTGCACTCTGTCTCTCTCCTGCACACTCACTCTCTCTCTCTCCTGCACACTCACTCTCTCTCTCCTGCACACTCACTCTCTCTCTCCTGCACACTCACTCTCTCTCTCCTGCACACTCACTCTCTCTCTCTCTCTCTCTGCTGCACACTCACTCTTCCTCTCTCTCTGCTGCACACTCACTCTCTCTTGCACACTCTTCCTCTCTCTCTCTCTCTCCTGCACACTTACTCTCTCTCTCTCTCTCTCTCTCCTGCACACTCACTTGATTGCTTTTGAGATCTCATTTCGGGTGCAAATCGCGGGGACATTTTTTTTAGCACCAAGTCAGCGTTAGTGCCTGAGCACGCAACTTTCGCCAGATGAAAGTTGCTGATGAGTGTTAGTGCTAACTCTGGCGTTGCAAAACAGATTTTGTGCGCCGCAGCCAAAACTTTCAGCCCCCCCCAGAAAAATTGGCTCTCCTACGCATGCGCAAATATATTTTTTTAAATTCTTCCCACACTTCTGGGCAGCTGTCCGACCGCAAACGCTAATGCAGTCAGGGAGTGCCCGCGTGCATGCGCATTACACCTGAAGCTGAATCAGCCATTTCACTTTCGATTTGGATTATGGAGGATCACAGCATCATGGAGGAGGATAGACAATGGGCGAGGAGGTTTACCACCGAGGCAAACGAGGCCCTAGTTAGTGCTGTGGAGCAGAGATGGTCAGACTTACATAGGAGGGGTGGAAATAGACCCCTCTCAGCAATCTTCAAGAAGATATGGAGGGAGATCGCAGTGGAGGTCTCTCTCTCTGGCACTGTTGCTCGAACCGGCACACAGTGTCGAAAAAAATGTAACGATCTACCAAGGTCGTCAGAGTGAGTACCATTTTCATTACTGAAATTATAAATCTGACTCACTATTTGTTCTGATGCTGTTGCTGGGTCTCAGCACTCCATGGGTTGCTTCCTAAAATGCATGACACATAGGTAGGCTTAGTTCGGCACCCTATTTGCCATGAATGATCTTT
The DNA here is from genome assembly GCF_044704955.1 of Pristiophorus japonicus. Classification (NCBI taxonomy): domain Eukaryota; kingdom Metazoa; phylum Chordata; class Chondrichthyes; family Pristiophoridae; genus Pristiophorus; species Pristiophorus japonicus. The sequence goes on along the minus strand of NC_091980.1, from coordinate 293,919,439 downwards.
ATACATTATTAAGATTGCTTTTTGAGATCTCATAAGATGTTTCCACACTTCAATATCCTCCTGATGAACCACATGCAACTTCCCAGGCCGTTAAACAGAGGACTGTATTACATTCACACAGTATGGTATGTGCTTTGGTGACTGTATGTGTGTGCCACAAGAGCAGATGGACCCTCTGATAGCCATTCCCATTTTCATCATTGCAGGCAAAGAAGTCCCGTAGCCGCTGGGAGCAGCGGCGGACAGGCAGTGGTCGGGCTCACACCCTGCCACTGACTGACGTGGAGGAGTGAGTGGCAGGCCTCATCGGCGTCTCTGGTGGTGAGTGTGCTGACCCCGTCTTGGATACTGAGGGTAAATCCTGCATACTCCCTGGGCTGGGTTGGGGCAATGTGATGCACTGTCTGTGGAGTAGGGTTGGGGTAATGTAATGCAGTGTCTGTATTTTACATATAATGGAGTAATGGCAGTCCTTCAAATAAGTCTGTGTTATGTGACCTTCCCCATATCACCCAGTCCCCTCCCCTGCTGCTAACCACTTGTCTGTTGCTTTCTACTTCCAGATGAAGAGGCACAGGCGCTGTGAACCCTCCACATCAGCCCATCATGTGGGGGGGGGGGGTGGGGTGGGGCTGTGGAGGCAGAGGAAGAGAGCAGTGAGGAGCCGACTGCAGGAGGGGGGAGGGGGGATGAGGTGGGGAAGGGGGGGGAGGGAGATGCACTCCACACCTCTTTTGGCACCGGGAAATATGTTGTCTGAGGATGATTGCGCATTCTTGGGCTTTGACACATCCGAGGCGCCTGGGACTAGTGGTGTGCAACAACGCAATTCTGGGGTCGAATCCAGAGGGTGAGTCAGCAAAGTTGGTCTGCTGACAGACAGGCAGACGCAGAAGCGGACATGGTGGGACTGTCCAGAGCGAACGTCCAGCTCACCCGACAGCTCCATGATGTCCTGGGTAGGATTCCCACGAGCATCGAGAAGTTCACTGCGACGATTACCGAGGTAGGGTCGCAGAGTGTCGGTGCGAGCCGCGAAACCTGTGAGGCCAACAATGCCCACACGAGGCTGATGGCCTCCACCAGTGACACTCCCAGACCTACACCACCTGTGACTGACGACACAGAGCAAGAGGCTCACCACTCAGAAGCCGGGCCTGCCATACCCCGAGCTTCTCCAGTGCATCCCCAAACAGCGTCTCCAATGTCTCTCGCCCCCAATACAGCAGGATTCTGACCACCTTGCTCCATGATCGGGTGCCACGGTAGGGGGAGCAGGCGAGGGAGGGGGCTAGGGGTAAGGGTAAGGGGGGGGGAGCAGACACCTGGTACTAAAAGACATTGGGGCAGGGGTTGTTGTGTTGTTCTTGTTGTTATTTTATTAAAGTTTTAAAAGTTTTCACATTATATTAATATTGAGTTATAAAAGTTCAATGATTATTAAAGATTCCAATGTTTCAATGTTTACAAAGTTTTAAAAGTTTACATAATTTTATAAAATCTGTTGTTTACCTTAAACATTCCTGTGTAATGTCTCATTTGCAGAATAAGAGGCGGAATAGTCAACATGGTGGGATAGAGTGGCCAGGCAACGGTCAAACATGCCGTTTACTTTTCAAGCAGATCATTCAATTATGAGCTGCTTGACGTAAGGCTTTTGCAGCGGCGACATTTCCATGATGCCTTCCCTGTGGTTATGGCTGGAGTGGTAATGGCATGGATTCCTCGCTAGGCTCCTCTTCCTCATCGTCATCCTCCTCCTCCTCCCCCCCTATCCTGAAGTGGTTCTGTAATTCCCATTGGCAATTCCTGTCCCCTCATGATGGCCAACTTGTGTAGCGTGCAGCACACCACAATGAACTCAGTGACTCGCTGAGCGGCGTATTGCAGGCAGCCTCCAGAGTGGTCCAGGCATCAGAAGCGCTGCTTGAGCACTCCAATTGTCTGTTCGACGCTGTTGCATGTGGCTGCATTATAGTGATGCTCAGCTTCTGTCTGAGGGATCCCGAGGGGGGATCATGAGCCAGGTGGCGAGGCCATAACCTTTGACCCCGAACATCCAGCTCTTGCCTTGTGGTTGACGCTGGAACAGGCCTGAGACAGTGCTCTCATGCAAGATGAAAGCATCATGGATGCTCCCTGGATATTGGGAATTGATTGCTGTTTGTGCTGAGTGTTGTGTATCTGTAAAGCATGCACTCCCATGTTCCGTCACCTGGGAGCTCATTCCCTGAAGTCCCAAGGGATCCCAGCATCCCTTGGAAGCATTGTATATAAGCCGGCCCCTAAGGCCTGTTCCTCACTCTGGAGTGTCATATTAAAGACTGAGGTCACTGTTACTTGAACCTCCCTGTGTGCAGCCTCATGTGTGTTAGGAATACAATAATTGGCAACGAGAATACGAATCCAACGCAAAGATGCAGCAAACTGTGGGCATCCTGAAGAAGTTCTCAGAGAGCCTATGTCGAACGGCTAGACCAGTACTTTGTAGCCAACGAGCTGGACGGAGAAGGAAGCGCTGCAAAAGGGAGAGCGGTCCTCCTCACAGTCTGCGGGGCACCGACCTACAGCCTCATGAAGAAAATGCATCAGTACCTGCTTGGTCTCAAATTTGAGCTGGAAACCGATCACAAGCCCCTCACATCCCTGTTCGCTGAAAACAAGGGGATAAATACTAATGCTTCAGCCCGCATACTAAGGTGGGCACTCGGGCTATCAGCATATAACTATACCATCCGCCACAGGCCAGGCACCGAGAACTGTGCGGATGCTCTCAGTCGGCTACCATTGTCCATCACGGGGGTGGAAATGGTGCAGCCTGCAAACTTGTTGATGGTGGTGCAGCCCGCAGACTTGTTGATGGTCATGGAAGCGTTTGAAAATGATAAATCACCTGTCACGGCCAGATTAGGACTTGGACCAGCCTAGTAAAAAACTGTCCCTAGTAAAAAAAACTGTGTACTGCATGGGAGCTGGGCCAGCATCCCCGTTGAAATACAAGAGCCAATCAAGCCGTTCCAGCGGTGAAAGGACGAGCTGTCCATTCAGGCAAACTACCTGTTGTGGGGTAACCGCGTAGTGCTACCAAAAAAGGGCAGGAAGACGTTCATCTCGGATCTCCACAGCACACACCCGGGTATAGTAATGATGAAAGTGATAGCCAGATCCCACGTGTGGTGGCCCGGTATCGACACTGACTTAAGAGTCCTGTGTACGGCAATGCAGCGTATGTGCTCAGTTGAGCAACGCGCCCAGAGAAGCACCACTAAGTTTATAACCCTGGCCCTCCAGGCCATGGTCGAGGATTCATGTCGACTATGCAGGCTCGTTTCTCGGTAAAATGGTCCTGGTAGTGGTGGCTGCTTTCTCAAAATGGATTGAATGTGAAATAATGTCGGGAAGCACTGCCACCGCCACCATTGAAAGCCTGAGGGCCATGTTTGCCACACATGGCCTGCCTGACATACTGGTCAGTGACAACGGGCCATGTTTCACCAGTGCCGAATTTAAAGAATTCATGACCCGCAATGGGATCAAACATGTCACCTCGGCCCCGTTTAAACAAGCCTCCAATGGGTAGGCAGAGGGGCAGTACAAACCATCAAACAGAGCCTTTAACGAGTCACAGAAGGCTCACTCCAAACCCGCTTGTCCCGAGTACTGCTCAGCTACTGCACGAGACCCCACTCGCTCACAGGGGTGCCCCCGGCTGAGCTACTCATGAAAAGGACACTTAAAACCAGACTCTTGCTGGTTCACCCCAACCTGCATGATCAGGTAGAGAGCAGGCGGCAGCAACAAAATTTAAATGATGTTCGCGCCACTGTGTCACGGGAAATTGATCTGAATGACCTTGTGTATGTGCTAAACTATGGACATGGTCCCAAGTGGATCACGGACACGGTGATAGCTAAAGAAGGGAATAGGGTGTATGTAGTCAAACGAGACAATGGACAAATTTGCAGAAAGCACCTGGACCAAACGAGGCTGCGGTTCACAGACTGCCCTGAACAACCCACAGCAGACACCACCTTTTTCGAGCCCACAACACACACCCAAAGGATCAACGACACCACACCGGACCAGGAAATCAAACCCATCACGCCCAACAGCCCAGCAAGACCAGGCTCACCTAGCAGCCCTGCAGGGCCAACAACACGCCAGCCCAACGAGGGCACAGCCAACACACCCGAACAGACATTTGTACTGAGGCGGTCCACCAGGGAAAGAAAGGCTCCTGGCCGCCCCACCTTGTAAATAGTTTTCACTTTGACTTTGCGGGGGAATGATGTTGTGTATCTGTAAAGCATGCACTCCCATGTTCCGCCACCAGGGAGTGCATTCCCTGAAGTCCCAAGGGATCCCAGCATCCCTTGGGAGCACTGTATATAAGCCGGCTCCTAAGGCCTGTTCCTCACTCTGGAGTGTCTTATTAAAGATTGAGGTCACTGTTACTTTAACCTCTCTGTGTGCAGCCTCATCTGTGTTAGGAACACAATACTGAGTATGGTCACAGATGATGTGTACATTCATGGAATGGAATCCGTTTCAGTTTTGGTAAACCTCTGGATTGAGTAAAGGTGTTCGTAGGGCGATGTGCGTACAGTCAATGCGCACCCTGAACCTTGGGGAAGCCAGAAAATCGTCCAAAACCTATAGCCCTCTCATTCTGGGCCTCCCTGGTCATTGGGAAGTTTATGAAGTCCATCTCGCATGCGTACAGTGCAGTAGTCACCTGGCGAATACAGCAATGTGTCGTGTGCTGCGAGATGGAACATATGTCCCCCGCTGATGCCTGAAAGGAGCCGGAGGAATAGAAGGCAAGTGCTGCAGTCACCTTCACCTTGATGGGCAATGTAGTCCTGTTGCTGCTGGTAGGCTATAGGTCTTCATTTATGAGCTGGCATATCTCTGTCAGCACTTCTTTTCTGAAACGCAGCCTTCTAACGCACTTTGCCTCAAGAGAGCTGCAGGTATGAGCACTATTCTCTGTAAACTCATTGGGGGTGAGGCCTCCTTCCCATACGTGTGTGACCTCTTCGATTACGTTCAAAATTATCAATAAACCTTCTTGCAGCTCGTCGCCGTATAAATAAAGCAGCCAGGAATAATGGCTGACATAGTATAGCCCCATCTTTTAAAATGTCCTTAAATGTCCTTTACAATGAATTATAAACTGACATAAAACTTCTTCCAATTCTTTTCTACAGTGAATTAGTCACGACAGCAATGGCCACTATATCACTGGCTTATGTCCCAAGACAATGACAGATGGTTTGGTGAACCTTCGAGAAATGACACACATATGGATGCTGAGTGAGAACAGGCTGGCCGTGCCTTTCCCTACTCTTCCGCTCACTTTCACTAGATGAAGAAAATGGAACATTAAAAACGGGTCTGCACCTCAAAGGTCTCAGGCCTTAACCTACTTGCCTGCGCGAAGTTTGCTGATCTCAGCCAGGACAGTGGTAAGCCATTATAATTGGCTTTGAAGAGAAGAAAATAGCCCAGTAATGCCAATGAACTGAGCAATATCTGTCCGACAGAGTGATCCATAAACACAAGAAAAAGTTTGCTCAGAACAGAAAATTTAACAACATAACATTAGTCACTAAAGCAAGGTCAAACGTGACATTATCTATTCCTTCCAAATACCAAAGATCTACTCAGGTTTTGAGTTACAGAAAAAAAAAAGATCAGTACTGTAGTAAGCTTCTACATTTTTATTAACTCGAATATTTTATTATACCTTTACAAAACAGCATTAAACGTATCTATCCTCTGTTTTAAAGATGGCACCGGATGCGCACTGGGTAGGACGTTTTTTGCTGGCGGGTTCCTGGGCGGACGCTAAATTGGGCAATATGTTCGAAAGTTCCTCCCGGGATGCTAGCACAGCATTGCACGATGATTGAAGTTATCCAAACGTTGAAAACATCGGGCAGGTGCCAAGTTTTAGCGCCGCCACAAAACCACTGCTGAAAGTTTTGTGACCAAAATATAGTTTTTGCGCCCCATCCAGGCGCTAAACGGGGCGCAAATGAGCCAAAAATCCAGCCCATTATGTTGGAAGTTGCTTCTTCCATGACACTTATGAATAGAGGGAACAGAAAATGGGACTTTATCCCATAACCTAATAAATCATGGTCAGTATTACACATGGGAACCATTAATTTGATAAGATGTAAATAATTCTACATGGGAACCAAACTGCCACATGAACTGTGGAATGGTCATACAGAAAACACCCATGGCTAGAGTTGTGTTTCCCCAACAGCTCTAGGGCCCGCTGCTTGTAGGAAATCAGCTCTTTTGTGCCAGGTATGCTTCTCTGGTCACCTGCCTTTCAACTTGTATTAAGAGTCCGTTTCTACTGAAACGAGATTGAATGCATTAGGTGAATGTTAGCATTTGAAGCCTGTCTCCCAGGTGCCACCAGGCAGTTGGTTATAAATCTGCTGTTAGCATTATGTGAAAGTAGAAGAATATTTTTTTATGCAGCTGCATGGAAGTCAGCATGCAAGTGAGGATGCCAACATATGTAACAGGGTGAAGTGATAGGGAGCCCTTGAACCATAGTGCAATATGAAAGAGAACTTATACTCCAAGTAATAATAATGGGTTATCAGTGTGTTGATGCCCAAGAGAAAAAAGGGACAGTGGCAGTTGTCTTACCTTGTCATGGCTTGTCAAGTCATTGAACTTTTTCTTGCAGTGGTCTGCTGTTCTGGGAGTGAGTTGGCACTCAATGCCAGAGCCACTTTCCTCCATGTGTTTCATATAACACTTTGGTGGTCTTTCTCTCCTTTTGCAATTCAGCTATAAAGGGTCTGAAGGTCAGACTTTCTGAAGTTCTTTGATCTTTACTGCCTCCATGGCATGTACTGTTCCCTTCTTTGGATCACTCAGGCTGCTCGTCCAATTGAATCAATTCTTATAAAATTTCCGAAAATTTCTAGTAAGGAAATAAGGAGACAAGCTGACACTCAAGCCACTCGGGTACAATAATCAGTACTTACCGGCTGCTCCTGCACTTTTAGAGCTGAATCATTTTAAAGGCCGATGAAGAGGCTTCCCTATTACCCAGAGTGCAGTACTCCTGTGCTACATGGGAGTTGTGCTGTTGGTGTGCCAATGGCTTTATAAATGAGCTTGCCTTGCGGGGTTAATGCTGCAATGCATGGGCAGGCAGAAATCCCAAGTCTAGAGTGCAACTATAGAGTGACTGGTCCTGCAGATTGTCAGCACCAAAGTAAATAGGTTGCACAAAGATTTTGGTGCAGTTAGTTGCATTATGTAATTTGATGAAGTAATGAAGCAGCAGATTTTGTGTCATTCTAGCGCATCCAGGCCACTCGGGACACACATAGGGCACCCGACCATCCCATGAGGCCAGGAATCCTGATTGGCATCAGCCTGCTTCAGTAACGGTTGCCTGGGCTCCCCTCCTGAGAGAGAATATCAGGCACCAATCGGCAACTCCCCCCCACCCCCCATCCTTTTTTGTAAAGGAACCTGTTTTCTTTGGAATAGAGGAGGCTGAGGGGAGATTTAATTGAGGTGCATCGGGAACCTCGTTAGCGCAGTAGGCAGCGCGTCAGTCTCATAATCTGAAGGTCCTGAGCTCGATCCTCACACGGGGCACAAATTTTAAGTCATCCCCATTTCGAGGGACTGCCTATGATGATGATGATAAAATTATGAGGAGCCTAGATAGAGTGGATAGGAAGGGCCCATTTCCCTTACAGAGAGGTCAATAACCAGTGGGCATAGATTTAAAGTATTGGTAGGAGGTTTAGAGGGGAATGGAGGGGAAATTTCTTGGGGGTCTGAAAGTCACTGCCTGAAAGGGTGGTATAGGCAGAAACCCTCACCACATTTAAAAAATACTTGGATGTGCACTTGAAGTGCCATAACCTACAAGGCTACGGACCAAGAGCTGTAAAGTGGGATTAGGCTGGGTAGCTGTTTTTTGGCCAGCACAGACACGATGGGTCGAATGGCCTCCCTCTGTGCCGTAAATTTTATGAACATAACAGTTCTGTTGGTTATGTACTTTAGGGATCCAAATCACATCCAATACATGGACCTCAGTGAGCCCTACAATTGCCATTCTGCGTGTACTGGCTGATGATCCCTCAATTGGCATTTTGCAGGCTGGGGGTGCAAGAATACCGTGTGTCAATGCCCCATGTTTAGGGTGGGCAGAGGATTTGTGCCCCGCCCCCCCTCCCCAACAAAGGCCACACAGAACTCCTAGGCCAGGCTGGAATTCTGGCCAGAGTGCCCTGTATGGGGCACAAAGATTTCTGGCCCCAGATTCTGAATACAGCAGTAAACAAAAAGTTTTGCATCATTTGTAAACTAGATACACAAACGCTACATTATAAAGAGCAAAAGAAAAACACTGCATGCAAAAGAAAGACAGAGAATGTTGTGGAGTTACAGTCAGTTTTATTTCCAAGGATGAAAGTGATAAATTCATGCCTGATGGCGTGGTTGACTTTTCTAGACAACAGCCCTATATGTTTCAGAACAGTGACACTGTCTATCAGCAGTGCCAAACTGCACCAAGTGTCTAGGCAATGGAATATCTGATACAATGACCGGAACGAGTTGGAAGGCACACACGACAGGTTGCATCAGGTTCTAGCTAACGCCAGTAAGTGGCATTTCTTGTGGAAGCAGCATACCACCTCATGGGAGAATCTGGTACTGCAGTCATCTTGACCAGCAGCAACTGTGTCCTTTGTCAACTGAGCAAACAAGGTGCTGGAAGTTTTGGAGGATGTCCAGTGTTTTCCCTCGCATGCACTGATTTCCACACCACCTCTGGTATGCCATGCAAGCAAGTCAGTCACTGAACATTAATCTGCTCACCTCTATTTGACTTGCCTCATTTTGAAGCAAAATGCACATCATTACAGAAATCGGGTCCAGACAAATTTGCTCCAATTTCAAATCAATTTTACACAATACAAATCATCCTCTTTCCTCCACATCTTGGCTTCACGATTCCAGATTTGGGGGAAGGGGTGGGAGGAGGATTTTACCGCTACTGGAAAATTCCTCGGAACACGACAGGTTCTTTGTCGCAGCTGTTTTTATTCTTTAAACAATGCAGACTTATGGGCTTCGTTCAGCGTTTGCAGCTTGCATGACAACTGATCAATAGTTATAAATACCAGAAATCAACCAATACCAGATTCCCAGGTTACCAAACTGACAGCAAGGATACTGGATGAGAAGGGATAGTTAAAGCAAGTGATTCTCTGCTTTTTGTTGCACTTGGTCTTCAGGATTGCACAACCAAAGTACCAATAAAGTTAAGTCTCAGTGGCAACCTGATAATAATCAGACCAATGTACCGTATACATGTTTTTAAGTTCCATTTAATACACCTGTAGGATAATGAGTAGTGTTTATGAGAATAACCTATAATCTAAATACTGTAGATTTGAGATTAAAACAGATTAGCCAAATGAATCATGAAGCAATTCCTTTACAATGAATATACGAGAGAACAATTAACATTCCCATACAAGTCACTGGAAATGCTCCTAGCTATATGGATACTTAAAGGGTAATTTTTCTTCATGCTCCCAGTAGGGAGCTTCATCCACTAAGGATGCATAACAAGAATTCAGATGCACAGTGCTCAGGGTTTTCTTACCATTATTTGAAAGCAGTGCAAGGTTGCAAAATTAACCCGTGGTGACAGTGGGAAATATTTTTAAAAATTAATTTGTGGGATGTTGTTGCTGGCTGGCTGGCAAGGCCAGCGTTTATTGTCCATCCCTAATTGCCCTTGAGAAGGTGATGGTGAGCCTCTTCTTGAACCGCTGCAGTCCATGTGGTGATGGTACTCCCACCATGCTATGGTATTGGTTGATCCCTAACAAATACCCAAAACTGCTCCACAGGGCAGAGGATTTGCATTTTATATGGTGCAGTGTAGAAAATGCTTTTTAAAAGTTACATTATACAGAAATAAAATGAAATATGGCTAAGGCACTTAACACTTCAAATTTTTAGCATGAGATATTAGAACATGTAACCAGATCATTTGCAAAGAGAATACAGTCTGAACTGAAAACAGTTACAATATTATTACAAAATAACTAACCTTAACCTTGCCTAAAACATTAAATACATTGTATTTTGCATATAAATCTGTACAAAACATACGCTCCTTTGTTTTTGAGAATGATAACTTGTATCCACAAAACATGTACAGGAATCAGGTGTTGTAGCTTTACAGACATTTTAGTAGCAAGTATGATTTACAAGATATACCAGAGCTTATTATTACATAAAAAAAAACGAAATACACACACAAATAAAAAAAAATCATGTGTTTTCTTTACTTGAGATTTTCAATAATGTATCTGTCCTTTGTTTAGCACTGGTTAGACCTGTGGGATGATTCACAACATGGTCATGTTATGCGCAAGACTTTTGAATTTGAATGTAATCTTCAAGAAACTATTTGGACAACTCATTTGCCACACTGAGATGTACAGGTGTGTGTGTTAATTTTGTACACATTATGCTCCTTAAATTACAAGCTGTAACATTGATGTAGAAAATCTTACTGGAACTTTAAAGAAAGTAATTTGGTTCCACCAGTGACTCACCGAGATTACTCAAGTGAGCTGCTGGGCCATATTTGTTCCAGAATTGACCCCATTTCCTTGCTATGTGAGCTGATCTCAGTGGGGGCAAGTAGTAGGAGCTCTGCAATTGGCATCAGTGACCCTGGGTTAGGGAGAGAAAAGAGGCCAGAGTTTGCACTCCATGCCCAGCAGCATCTGCTGGAAGTTCATTGGGCGAGGGCAGGATCGGGCTCACCTATGCTGCTCCTTTGTTGAATGGCTTGCCAGCACTCAGGTTTGAACAGGGAAAATGACGACCTCGACTAGGTATGGGAGAGTGCCTGGAGTCATAGCCCAACATGGAATCAACGCCTTCAAGAGAGGAACCGAGGGGAGATTAGAAAATTGGTGAGGGAAAAAAAAGTGAATTTAATTCATGTTCAGGGCAGCTGAGGTAAATGTTCAAAGCAAAATAATAATAAAATTAAAGTGCATCCGTAAGCTAAAAGCATCCTTTAAAAAAAAACTGCCAAGTAAAGAATTCTGTATTAAAATCCAATTCTGAAATAATCAAAATAATATACATCCTGTTTTATTGCAAATTTCTGTTGCTCCCTTCTTGTTACATGAAGTTTTCCATTGGATGTCCTCAAACATTGAACAGATAAAGTGAAGGTTACGATTGATTCAACTTTTGAACAGTTTTTAGTTATTTTTGTTTGTTCTGGTTTGAACCTCCCTCAGACTGCATTCTACAAAGAAATTCTTAAGTTTTCTTTTAAATTGGTTCTTTGTCAACAATTTCGAAAACAAAGCACAGAACATTAATGTAACTCAAGGTGCTAAAGTACATTTAATCGAGTGAGCTGAGACAACAGCTGATACTGCACAACATGTTACTGCCATCTTATCATATCAGTAGTGGAACAGCTTACTTGAGGCCATGGAAGCATTTTCAAATAGGATGATACCATTTCAGGCCCATATTCAGGAATCAAAACTTTAGAAGATTACAGTTTTAATAAATGACCCACTTAAATGCATTTTTTTTTTTAAAGAGATTTAGGCAGTGGATTCACTTAAAGCTAAGCTTTTATGTGTAAACCAATGGGTATATTCCACAATTTGGCAAAAGCTGCAAGAGTCAGAGGATAAACTTATCTACTATCATTTTTGCCGTTGGCATGTTATGATTTTAGACACCAACAATGATTGTTTAGGCTAAGACTTTATCTGGACTGTTTGTTTTAAACTTCAGAATTTCACTCCAGAAGTCCTTCACGAGTAAGAAAACCTGGAAAAAGTATGGGTTTTGTATAGAAGGAGACCCCCTGAAAGTCAGTTACTTCACGTATTGAATGCACAGATATATCCAGATAAAGCTGGGTTGGGAAGGGACATATATCTTCAATATTTAAAGAACAGCAGCTGGAAACAGGTGGAAGACAGAAAGCAACATGCTGTGATTGCTAAGTCACAGGTAGTGCATGCTTTCTGTTTGGAAGGGTGGAAGGGAGCAAAGTGCAAGTTGATGATCAGCATTGTGTGGCAGGATCCAGCTTACTGTTCTCCTCCAACTTCTAATATGAACTGAATGTCACCCATGCATTCCATTGAGTGGGCACCCATTGGAATGCAGGCTGACCCCAAGCAAATGCAGTTCCAGCAATTCCATCAAGCTGCTGCTGTGAGATACACTTCATTTGTTATCTAGGGCTCCGGGAATCCATCTGCCTGCCTTCTGATCCTACACTGGGATCTATCCACATTTTTACTGAGGCCAGTCAGAACTTAACACACAATCTGTCTGTATATCCTTTGCACACAGGCCAATAACTCAGTCCAATATCAAACAAAACCTTTCACCTACAGAAATTAAATTTAGTGAAGTTTTACATTAACCAAAATATGAAGTTTGAGATGCATCAAATTCTGACTTTGTAAATGGGCGACGCTACACTTGTGAAATTTAATTTGCCTCGCCTTTATAATGCAATAGCCAACTAGAATTCAAAAGGAATTATTGAGATATAATCAAGTTAGCAAAAGGAATGATCTATTTTGACATCATTGGCTTGGTAATTATCTAGGCAGTTTGAACATCAGCAGTGAAATGTGGATCTTTGTGTTCGAGTTAGTTCCTCCCCAGTGTGGGTTCAAATCTCACTCCAGGGATTTGAGCACCTAAATCTAGGCTGACATTCCAGTGCAGTGCTAAGGGAGTGCTACACTGTCGGAGGTGCCGTCTTTTAGATGAGACGTTAAACCGAGGCCCCGTCTGCTCTCTCAGGTGGATGTAAAAGATCTCTTGGCACTATTTCGGAGAAGAGCAGGGGAGTTATAGGCGGTGTCTTTGCCAATATTTATCCCTCAATCAACATAACAAAAAACAGATTATTTGGTCATTATCACATTGCTATTTGAGGGAGTTTGCTGTGCGCAAATTACAACAATGACGACACTTCAAAAGTACTTCAGTGGCTGTAAAGCATTTTGAGTTGTCCGGTGGTCGTGAAAAGCGCTATATAAATGTAAATCTTTCTTTTCTCCCATATATTTCCACTTCCTGTGTTACTACCTTCTGTTGTCCTTCCCTCCTCCTTCCAAAAATGTGTTTATGACCAGGAAGGAACAGTAAGAGAGTTCTGACCGAATAAGGATAACTTTTACAAATTTGCATTCCTGGTATGGAGGTTTGCTCACTGGCAGCGTATATCAGGAATTCGGGAGTACAGTTTTCTTGATTTTCCATCTGTTAAAATTAATGGATGGAAAAATGACGCATGCCTGAATTGCCAGTAGATGCTCCTGTGAAAGGGAAACTATGGGCCAGGCGTGCAAGTTTGTAAAGTTATCGCTGCAGTTCTTTTACACAATGAAATCAGTTATCACTTTTTTTAAAAACTGAAAATGATTACAATTCATTGAAATATTTTCCTTACATCTCCATCTCAGGGGAGGTGTGAACACATGGACCTGACTGGTAATGACAACGCAATGATAGTTAAAAAAAAGGAAAATAAGCACAAATTTAAAAAAAAAGAGAAATATTTGTAGATTTAATTTAAAGAGATGTGCTCAGAAATTATGTTGTGCAATATCAGAATCAGAATGCTTAATGCGTGGGTATAAAACTACTTTGTATGCTGTTTGAACAGACATTACCCATTTAAAATAAATGTGCTAAATAAATGGACAAGATAATTTCATACAAATGTGCTCAGTGGCTCCATGTTAATATTGCACAGTGTTATTTCTAGTATTCAGTGAAAAAGAACTGATAGTTATAAACAAGAGGTGATAATAGTACAATCCTATTGGTACATTTTCATTAATACGTGGGAAACCTCAGTCCATTATAGTGCTAACCGCCTGCTGGCTTGCAGGAATGCATCCAAATTTCAAAATAACCACCATCACATTTAACCACTAATTGCAATTCATTTTTCCGCAAAGATTTCAAGAAGTAACGTGGCCGATTTTCACTTGCTGTGTCTGGCATTAATGGGGCGGTAACCGCCTTAAAATGGCATCGGTCGCTTTACCGCCCTATTAACCCGGATGATGTGGCTGGTGTCGTTTTGAAAAGGGCCCATCACCGGTTGCCCAAAGTGTCCACCATTTTCAAGCTTATTTCAATGTGTAACTCGGGGTCCTAGGACCCTGACTGTCATTTCAAGTTGGAAATAGCGGAGTGTGTGCAGTGCACACTCCGATCATTTCCACTGGCCAGCTTTATTCTGAATGAAGCCAGTGCCTTACAATGGTGGACACCTCTTTGCTGCCGGCTTGCGTGGCCAGCTGAGATGCCCCAAAGGTCAAAATCGACTTCAATGATTTTTGTGGCATTAGGAGCTGTACTTTGCTACGTTAATACAATACGGAAGAGTAATTATCATGTGCAGAGATATGTAGTGACCGAATAGCAGTACTGCACTATATTTTCTCCAACTCCCTGATCTCTGGGACTTTGAGCATGAATATCTAATTGGACTCCTTTTGAAACCCGAGATATAACAAGTGTACCAAAATGCACAGCAACTTTTAAAAATAGGAATCATTTTATTTTAAAAACAATAAGCACGTGAGCATTACCTGTTCTTACTATTAGTCCCTCCTGTTTAAAACAACAAATACTTCAGAGCAATGTGTAATGAGCAATAATTTACTTCTTTTAATCTGTTGCAAAAGCAGATGAAGATTCTGATATTTATCACTATCTTGCTGTCAATTATTTCAAAGCCATTCAGGTATCTTCAAGTAACATAACGGCTTCATACAGTCTTATTAATCTTAACCCACTGTTTGCTACTTCCACTTTGTATTGCCTCTATCTTTTTTCAAATGTAATCATTTCCAATTTAATCAAGCACTTTTTAGTCAGACATAAATTATAGATATAGATGCTAGACTAGTGGATTTGTAGAGCCCTAGTGTATCACTGAACACTTACTCTCACTTATATAACAAAATTGATAATCCCAAGTAAGATAAACATGTTTTTTTCCTTAAAATAAATCACCAAGTGCTTCCTCATCCCTTCCCAGGCGAAAGTGTTCAGATTCTTACTGATGTCCTGCTTCTGTTTCTGGTATACAGTCATTAGGATTCTGGGAAAGTATGTAGCCTGGTAAACAGATGCATTTATATGATCCCTCTGTGTTCTCACAGTTTGCATTCCTGCAGAGTGGTATGCTGTCACTCAGATCCTCACATTCATTAATATCTGAAATGCAGTAAAGAGGATAAATAGTCATTTCAACTCATTGAGAAATATTTTGTACATAAGAAATAGGAGCAGGAGTAGGCCATGCAGCCCCTTGAGCCTGCTCTGCCATTCAATATGATGCTGATCTTCTACCTCAAATCCACTTTCAAACTCTATCCCTATATCCCTTGAGGCGATAAGGTTTTAGTTTCTGGGGAGTGACTTTTTTATGGAATACATAGGTTTTTATTTTTCACCAATTTTCTCCTGAAGCACTGACTACTTGCTGTGATGAGTGTCCTTGGAGAGAGTGTTGCCTACTATTTGACACAACAACCTAATAGGTCAAGTTTGATCTCATCCTCACCTCATGCCTTTATACGATCAGGAGGAGAAAACCATGACCCCTCTCTAACCTAGGGGTGCTGAGGACAATTCTCAAAACCCTACAATACGCTGCTGAGATCAGTCAACACTGTATTTCTCTTTAACAATTAATTTGCTGGTTGATACAGAGAGATAGAGCTTGATCCTTTGACCTAGGGAATAGGAGTTAAATCTAATCCAGGCAGAGAATTAGGGTTTACTCTTATGGTCTCTAGTCAAATATTAAAGCAGAGATGCCCAACAGTGTTAGAACAAGTGCAAGCACAGGTGATGCAACACCTGCCCTTTTACCTCCGCCCTTCCCACTGTTCAGGGCCCCAAACTCTCCTTCCAGGTGAAATAGTGATTTATTTGTATTTTTTACAATTTAGTATACTGTATTCGCTGCTCACAATGCGGTCTCCTCTACATTGGGGAGACTAAATGCAGATTTAGCCTGAGAGTGTGACCCTGATCTTCAGGTCGCCTGTCACTTTAATGCTCCACTCCACTTCCAATCTAACCTCTCTGTCCTTGGCCTCTTGCACTGTTCCAATGAAGCTCAATGTAATTTTGAGGAATAGGCACCTCATCTTTCAATTAGGCACTTTACAGCCTTCTGGACTCAACATCGAGTTTAACAATTTCAGACCGTAACTACTGCCCCTATTTTTTCACATGGCAGCTGTGGATGATTCTGCCATTCCCATTTACACCTACTCTGGACCCATCTTATGTCTCTTTACCTGGCCCATTACCATCTCCTTTAGCTTTGTACTATCATCCCTTTTGTCATTTAATCATTTCTGCCTTCCACCCGATCACAGACCTTCCCTTTTGTTCTTTCCTGCCCTCCCCTCTTTCCCTGCCCCGGCACTTGCTTAAAACCTGTTCCATCTCGAACTTTTTCCAGTTCTGACGAAAGGTCATCGACCTGAAATGTTCACTCGGTTTCTCTTTCTATAGATGCTGAGTATTTTCAGCAGTTTCTGTTTCTATTTCAGGTTTCCAGCATCCGCAGTATTCTGATTTTGTATTAGCGTTAGAGCACAGGTTTATAACTGTTTCGGTCATGCATTAGCTCACTACAACAGCTTCTTAATCCGCCTGGCATCTTCTTTTTGTTCAGAGGAAACTTTCACTTGAAGAAAACAGCATTCATCCTATGGCAGGGGGGGGGGGGGGTTGATGGTTGCGGGGCAGTATCAATGAGGACCGGTTCCATTCAGCAGAAGTGATAAAATCAGAAAGCAGAACTGATAAAAGCCACAGAGAAGTCTGCAGCCCACACACCCAGCTGACAGAGAATAGGCAGTGGTCAGCGGTAAAAGTGAAATGTGAAGTAGGGAATTAAGGTTGTACACTCTTCAGAATCAGATGTCAACATCTAAGTTGCAATAATCCAAGCCAAAGCTCCAGGGTCTGCTTAGGAGCTCCAAAGTGGCACGATGAGGGTGCTTTAATCTTCCACCTATGGAGAAGGTGGCAGCATTTACCCTGACCGATTCTGTGGTGGTTGATGGTTGTCCACTGTTTGCGGGGAAGGTTTGATCATTCAGGTTGTACTGTGGGGTTCTCTATAAGGAATCCATTCCGTACATCGCAGTTCTTCCAAGCATCTCGCCATCGGGTCATCAAGGCTGAGGGGAGATCGCTGAAGGGCTTCGGCAACGGTCCAAAATGGCCTTCCAGATTTGAAACAGGTTGTGGCAGGGTGTTCAAGTTGGCTTGGATCAGCATGTCTTTGCTGGTATTCTCTGGAGACTGGTGGGGTAAACACCAGCTATAAGCATAGGACGACCATCAGAACAGATGCCATTGCATCCCACTTGAAACAAACATCAAAGGCTCCGGTGGACAAAGAATTTCAACGGCAGACAAAGCATCAGTTACAACAAACTTGATGACAACACCAAGATCGTCAACTATGTCTGATCCAATCACCTTGGACAAACTAAACGCAGCCCCATTGACAACCAAATCGGGAAAAGCTGCTGGTCCAGATGGTGTTTACCCACAATTCTTAAAAGCACTGGGACCCAAAGCGAAGAGATGGTTGATGAGTTTCTTCTCTGAGGTACTGATAACTGGTAAATTTCACCTATTTAGAGGGAGACTAAAATAATTGTCCTCCTGAAGCAGGGGTAGGATGCTTGTGAAGCCTCCAGCTACTGCCCGATCTCCTCACTTTGTACTTGTTATAAAGTGCTGGAGAGGCTAGTGCTCCACAGACTAGCCCCCATCATTGAGCCAACCATTCCCGAGGAGCAAGTGAGCTTCCAGAGCAGCCATAACCGCTGCGAGCAAGTGCTAGCTTTAACAACGCACATCGAAGCAAGCTTCCAGCGCCAGCTCAAGACCACCGTAGTGCTTGTGGACCTGTCGGTGACGTATGGCACAGTATGGAAGCAGGGGCTGCTTTTCAACCTCTCCGCCATTTTACCCCGCAGAACAATGATAGAAACATAGAAACATAGAAAATAGGTGCAGGAGCAGGCCATTCGGCCCTTCGAGCCTGCACCGCCCTTCAATGAGTTCATGGCTGAACATGCAACTTCAGTACCCCATTCCTGCTTTCTCGCCATACCCCTTGATCCCCCTAGTAGCAAGGACTTCACCTAACTCCTTTTTGAATATATTTAGTGAATTGGCCTCAACAACTTTCTGTGGTAGAGAATTCCACAGGTTCACCACTCTCTGGGTGAAGAAGTTTCTCCTCATCTCGGTCCTAAATGGCTTACCCCTTATCCTTAGATTGTGTCCCCTGGTTCTGGACTTCCCCAACATTGGGAACATTCTTCCTGCATCTAACCTGTCCAACCCCGTCAGAATTCTAAATGTTTCTATGAGGTCCCCTCTCATTCTTCTGAACTCCAGTGAATACAAGCCCAGTTGATCCAGTCTTTCTTGATAGGTCAGTCCCGCCATCCCGGGAATCAGTTTGGTGAACCTTCGCTGCACTCCCTCAATAGCAAGAATGTCCTTCCTCAGGTTAGGAGACCAAAACTGTACACAATACTCCAGGTGTGGCCTCACCAAGGCCCTGTACAATGTAGCAACACCTCCCTGCCCCTGTACTCAAATCCCCTTGCTATGAAGACCAACATGCCATTTGCTTTCTTAACCGCCTGCTGTACCTGCATGCCAACCTTCAATGACTGATGTACCATGATACCCAGGTCTCGTTGCACCTCCCCTTTTCCTAATCTGTCACCATTCAGATAATAGTCTGTCTCTCTGTTTTTACCACCAAAGTGGATAACCTCACATTTATCCACATTACACTTCATCTGCCATGCATTTGTCCACTCACCTAACCTATCCAAGCCGCTCTGCAGCCTCATAGCATCCTCTTCGCAGCTCACACTGCCACCCAACTTAGTGTCATCCGCAAATTTGAAGATACTACATTTAATCCCATCGTCTAAATCATTAATGTACAGTGTAAACAGCTGGGGCCCCAGCACAGAACCTTGCGGTACCCCACTAGTCACTGCCTGCCATTCTGAAAAGTCCCCATTTACTCCTACTCTTTGCTTCCTGTCTGACAACCAGTTCTCAATCCATGTCAGCACACTAGCCCCAATCCCATGTGCTTTAACTTTGCAAATTAATCTCTTGTGTGGGACCTTGTCGAAAGCCTTCTGAAAGTCCAAATATACCACATCAACTGGTTCTCCCTTGTCTACTCTACTGGAAACATCCTCAAAAAATTCCAGAAGATTTGTCAAGCATGATTTCCCTTTCACAAATCCATGCTGACTTGGACCTATCATGTCACCTCTTTCCAAATGCACTGCTATGACATCCTTAATAATTGATTCCATCATTTTACCCACCACCGATGTCAGGCTGACCGGTCTATAATTCCCTGTTTTCTCTCTCCCTCCTTTTTTAAAAAGTGGGGTTACATTGGCTACCCTCCACTCCATAGGAACTGATCCAGAGTCAATGGAATGTTGGAAAATGACTGTCAATGCATCCGCTATTTACAAGGCCACCTCCTTAAGTACTCTGGGATGCAGTCCATCAGGCCCTGGGGATTTATCGGCCTTCAATCCCATCAATTTCCCCAACACAATTTCCCGACTAATAAGGATTTCCCTCAGTTCCTCCTCCTTACTAGACCCTCTGACCCCTTTTATATCCGGAAGGTTGTTTGTGTTCTCCTTAGTGAATACCGAACCAAAGTACTTGTTCAATTGGTCTGCCATTTCTTTGTTCCCCGTTATGACTTCCCCTGATTCTATGTTTATCTTTACTAACCTTTTTCTCTTTACATATCTATAGAAACTTTTGCAATCCGTCTTAATGTTCCCTGCAAGCTTCTTCTCATACTCCTTTGTCCTCCTCTGCTGAGTTCTAAATTTCTCCCAGTCCCCAGGTTCGCTGCTATTTCTGGCCAATTTGTATGCCACTTCCTTGGCTTTAATACTATCCCTGATTTCCCTTGATAGCCACGGTTGAGCCACCTTCCCTTTTTTATTTTTATGGCAGACAGGAATGTACAATTGTTGCAGTTCATCCATGCGGTCTCTAAATGTCTGCCATTGCCCATCCACAGTCAACCCCTTAAGTATCATTCGCCAATCTATCCTAGCCAATTCACGCCTCATACCTTCAAAGTTACCCTTCTTTAAGTTCTGGACCATGGTCTCTGAATTAACTGTTTCATTCTCCATCCTAATGCAGAATTCCACCATATTCTGGTCACTCTTCCCCAAGGGGCCTCGCACAACGAGATTGCTAATTAATCCTCTCTCATTACACAACACCCAGTCTAAGATGGCCTCCCCCCTAGTTGGTTCCTTGACATATTGGTCTAGAAAACCATCCCTTATGCACTCCAGGAAATCCTCCTCCACTGTATTGCTTCCAGTTTGGTTCGCCCAATCTATGTGCATATTAAAGTCACCCATTATAACTGCTGCACCTTTATTGCATGCACCCCTAATTTCCTGTTTGATGCCCTCCCCAACATCACTACTACTGTTTGGAGGTCTGTACACAACTCCCACGAACATTTTTTGCCCTTTGGTGTTCTGCAGCTCTACCCATATAGATTCCACATCATCCAAGCTAATGTCCTTCCTAACTATTGCATTAATCTCCTCCTTAACCAGCAATGCTATCCCACCTCATTTTCCTTTTATTCTATCCTTCCTGAATGTTGAATACCCCTGGATGTTGAGTTCCCAGCCCTGATCATCCTGGAGCCACGTCTCCGTAATCCCAATCACATCATATTTGTTAACATCTATTTGCACAGTTAATTCATCCACCTTATTACGGATACTCCTTGCATTAAGACACAAAGCCTTCAGGCTTGTATTTTTAACACCCTTTGTCCTTTTAGAATTTTGCTGTACAGTGGCCCTTTTTGTTCTTTGCCTTGGGTTTCTGTGCCCTCCACTTTTCCTCATCTCCTTTCTGTCTTTTGCTTTTGTCTCCTTTTTGTTTCCCTCTGTCTCCCTGCATTGGTTCCCATCCCCCTGCCCTATTAGTTTAACTCCTCCCCAACAGCACTAGCAAACACTCCCCCTAGGACATTGGTTCCGGTCCTGCCCAGGTGCAGACCGTCCGGTTTGTACTGGTCCCACCTCCCCCAGAACCAGTTCCAATGCCCCAGGAATTTGAATCCCTCCCTGCTGCACCACTGCTCAAGCCACGTATTCATCTGCGCTATCCTGCAATTCCTGCTCTGACTAGCATGTGGCACTGGTAGCAATCCCGAGATTACTTCTTTTGAGGTCCTACTTTTTAATTTCGCTCCTAGCTCCTTAAATTCGTTTCGTAGGACCTCATCCCTTTTTTTACCTATATCGTTGGTACCAATGTGCACCATGACAACTGGCTGTTCTCCCTCCCTTTTTAGAATGTCCTGCACCCGCTCCGAGACATCCTTGACCCTTGCACCAGGGAGGCAACATACCATCCTGGAGTCTCGGTTGCGGCCGCAGAAACGCCTATCTATTCCCCTTACAATTGAACCCCCTATCACTATCGCTCTCCCACTCTTTTTCCTGCCCTCCCGTGCAACAGAGCCAGCCACGGTACCATGAACTTGGCTGCTGCTGCCCTCCCCTGATGAGTCATCCCCCCCAACAGTACCCAAAGCAGGGGTCCCCTGTGGTCATCCCCCTGTTTTGCAGGGGCATGACCACAGGGGACCCCTGCACTACCTTCCTTGCACTGGTCTTCCTGCTGGTCTTCCATTCCCTATCTGGCTGTGGACCCTTTCCCTGCGGTACGACCAACTCGCTACACGTGCTACTCACGTCATTCTCAGCATCGTGGATGCTCCAGAGTGAATCCACCCTCAGCTCCAGCTCCGCAACGCGGTCCGTCAGGAGCTGGAGGCGGATACACTTCCCACACACGTAGTCGTCAGGAGCACTGGTGTTGTCCCTGAGTTCCCACATGGTACAGGATGAGCATAACACGTGACCGAGCTGTCCTGCCATGACTTAACCCTTAGATAGGCAACAACAATGCTAAAGTTTACTCACTGTTATAGAAGAGTAAAAAGAAAAACTACTCACCAATCACCAGCCAATCACTTACCCCCTTGGCTGTGACGTCACCTTTCTGTTTCTTTTTCCTACTTTTTTGCCTTCTCCCTGTAGCTGCACCGGCTCGCCTTTTATAGGCCTCAACAACGGACCTCCTCGACGCTGCTTCCGACTGCCACCGACACTGGGCCCCGGACTCCCTGCTGTGCCTTTTATAGGCCTCAACAACGGACCACCTCGATGCTGCACCCGACTGCCACCGACACTGGGCCCCGGACCAGTTGATGCATCTTCTCAACTCCATGCTTAGCAACTGACGTTTCCGTGTGTACTCTGGCACCCAGAAGAGCAGATATAGGGCATTGAACAACAGACTCCCCAAAGGGTTCTGTGCTGGTACCCGTTTTATTCAACGTTTACACCAGTGACCTGCCCGAAACAGACTCCAGTATGATTGTATATGCTGATGACAGTGCCTTGGCCACGCAAAACACAAATCTGTCCATCACCGAAGAGACCCTGACCAGGATAGTGGTCTACTTACACCGATGGCGATTCTGGTCAAACCCGCAAAAACCATCACCTTGACATTCCACGTCAACACCCATTGACCAAACCAAGCTTTGAAAGTCTCCTTTTGCAGCGCAGAGATAAACCATGCCCAAAAAACCCTCCCATTTAGGAGTCATGCTTGATCGCACCCTGTCATATAGACAACATCTCCAGAGCCTTGGGTTTTACACTGAAGCAAATGTTTACTCACCTTCACAAGTCATTTTTGTCATATCAAGCTCAAATCCATCAAAACAATCGCAGGTGTATCCTTCCCGCACTCGAACACATCGCCCGTTTTCACAGCCATTCAGAATGCCACACTCTTCTGCTTGTAAGCCCTCAAAGCTACTGGAGCGGTCTGAGAAAATAAGATCAAAAGTACTGAATAGTGCCAAAGATGTTAAAAAAAAATTGCATTTATATAGCGCCTATCAGACGTTTCAAAGCGCTTTACAGCCAATGAGTACTTTTTGAGTGTAGTCACTGTTGTAATGTAGGAAATGCGACACCCAACGCGGCAGCCAACTTGCGCACAGCGAGCTCCCACAAACAGCAATGTGATAATGACCAGATAATCTGTTTTTTGTTATGTTCATTGAGGGATAAATATTGGCCAGGACACTTGTTATATATGTGGACTTGTATTTATTCTGTACAGTCATCAGAGGCTCATATCCCGAAGTCCCAAGTGATCCCATAATCCCTTGGGAGCACAGGTATTTAAGAAGGCTTCACAGGTTGGAGGGGCACTCTGAATACCTGCAATAAAAGACTAAGGTCACACTTTATTTGAGCTCACTTTATTTGACACTTTCTCCATACACAACAACTGGCGACGAGATACAGATAGAACCCAAAGATGCAGAGAACAGTGGGCATTCTGGAGAAATTCTCGGAGGGAGATGATTGGGAAACTTTAGTGGAGCCATTCGACCAATACTTCGTGGCCAACGAGCTCGATGGGGAAGAGAGCGCTGCCAAACGTAGAGCGATCCTCCTCATCGTCTGTGGGGCACCAACGTATGGCCTCATGAAGAATCTGCTCACTCCAGCGAAACCCACGGAGAACTTGTACGACGATTTGTGCACACTGTTCTGAGAGCATTTGAACCCGAAGGAAAGCGTTCTGATGGCGAGGTACTGGTTCTACACCTACAAAAGGTCTGAAGGCCAGGAAGCGGCGAGTTATGTTGCCGAGCTGAGATGCCTTGCAGGACATTGCGAATTTGAAGGACATTTGGAGCACATGCTCTGTGACTTTTTCGAACTTGGTATTGGCCACGAAACCATACTTTGCAAACTTTTGACTGTAGAGACCCCAACCTTGAGTAAGGCCATAGCGATAGCCCAGGCGTTCATTGAAACCAGTGACGTTACGAAGCAAATCTCTCAGCACACAAGTGCTGCTACAAGTACTGTGAACAAAGTGATGTTGTTTTCGAATCGTCACGTACAGGGCAGGTGACACATACCTGCAGCTACACGTCCACAGATGTCTCAGAGTCCACCATTAAGGGTGATGAATGCAAGGCCATTAACAACTTGTTGGCGCTGTGGGGGTGATCATAGTTTCCATTCATGCCGATTCAAAGGATACGTTTGCAAGGGCTGTGGAACAATGGGACACCTCCAACGAGTGTGCAGGCGAGCTGCTAAGCCTGTTAAACCTGCAAACCACCACGTTGCAGAGGAGGACAGATCCACGGAGGATCATTATGAACCAGAGCCTCAGATAGAGGAGGCAGAGGTACATGGGGTGCACACATTCATCATGAATTGTCCCCGAGAATGCTGAATGTTGAACTAAATGGGCCCCCGGTGTCAATGGAGCTGGACACGGGAGCGAGCCAGTCCACCATGAGCAAAAAGACTTTCGAAAGGTTGTGGTGCAACAAGGCCCCAAGGCCAGTCTTAACTCCAGTTCACACGAGACTAAGAACTTACATTAAAGAACTGATTCTTGTAATCGGCAGTGTTACCGTAAAGGACTCCTATGATGGAGCGGTGCACAAGCTACCATTCTGGGCGGTACCGGGCGATGGTCCCATGCTGCTCAGCAGGAGCTGGCTGAGAAAGATACGCTGGAACTGGGATGACGTCCGAGCGTTATCGCCCACTGACGACACTTCGTGTGCCCAGGTCTTAAACAAATTTCCTTCGAACCAGGCATCGGGAAATTCCAAGGAGTAAAAGTGAAGATCCACCTAATTCCGGGGGCATGACCCATCCATCACAAGGCGAGAGCAGTACCGTACATGATGAGAGAAAGGGTAGAGATCGAGCTCGACCGGCTGCAACGAGAGGGCATCATTTCACCGATCGAGTTCAGTGAGTGGGCCAATCCTATTGTCCAAGTCCTCAAGGGAGATGGCACCGTCAGAACCTGTGGCGATTACAAAGTAACTATCAATCGTTTCTCCCTGCAGGACCAATACCCACTACCAAAAACCGATGAACTCTTTGTAACGCTAGCGGGAGGAAAGACGTTCACGAGGCTGGATCTGACTTCAGCCTACAAAGGTCTTTTTGTTTAGAACAGATGCCCGTTTGGAATCCAATCAGCGGCGGCGATATTCCAGAGAAAGATGGAAAGTTTACTGAAGTCGGTCCTGCACACCGTGGCCTTCCAGGACGACATCTTGGTCACAGGTCGGAAAAGAGTCGAGCACCTGCAGAACCTGGAGGAGGTTCTTAGTCGACTCAACCGCGTGGGGCTCAGGTTAAAATGCTTGAAGTGCGTTTTCCTTGTGCCTGAAGTGGAGTTCCTGGGAAGGAGGACTGCAGCGGACGGCATCAGGCCCACCAACGCGAAGACGGAGATAATCGAGAACGCACCTGATGGTGCTGTGGTCGTTTCTGGGACTCTTGAACTACTTTGATAACTTCTTACCGGGTCTCAGCACACTGCTAGAACCACTGCATGTCTTACTACGAAACGAGGGCGAATGGGTTTGGGACAAAAGCCAAGAAAATGCCTTTGTAAAAGCGAGAAAATTGTTATGCTCAAACAAATTGCTTGTGTTGTATGATCCATGTAAGCGTTTGGTACGAGCATGTGATGTGTCGTCATCTGGCGTCAGGTGTGTATTGCAGCAAGCTAATGATTTCGGGAAACTGCAACCTGTTGCTTATGCATCCAGGAGTCTGTCTAAGGCCGGGAGAGCCTACAGCATGATTGAAAAAGAAGCATTAGCATGTGTCTATGGGGTAAATAAAATGCATCAATATCTGTTTGGGCTAAAATTCAAATTGGAAACTGACCATAAGCAACTTATATCCCTGTTTTCCAAGAGTAAAGGGATAAATACCAACGCATCGGCCCGCATCCAGAGATGGGCACTCACGTTGTCCACATACAACTACGCCATCTGCCACACGCCAGGCACAGAAAACTGCGCCGATGCTCTCAGTAGGCTGCCATTGCCCACCACAGGGGTGGAAATGGCGCAGCCCACAGATCTAGCCATGGTTATGGAAGCATTTGAGAGTGAGCAATCACCCGTCACTGCCCGGCAGATCAAAACCTGGACAAGCCAGGACCCCTTATTATCTCTAGTCAAAAGCTGTGTGCTTCACGGGAGCTGGTCCAATGTCCCAGTGGAAATGCAGGAAGGGATAAAGCCGTTCCAGCGGCGCAAAGGTGAAATGTCTATACAGGCAGACTGCCTTCTGTGGGGCAATCGAGTAGTGGTCTTCAAGAAGGGCAGAGACACCTTCATCAATGACCTCCACAGTACCTACCCAGGCATCGTAATGATGAAAGCGATAGCCAGATCCCACATGTGGTGGCTCGGTATCGATGCGGACTTAGAGTCCTGCGTTCACAGATATAATACATGCTCGCAGTTAAGCAATGTACCCCGCTAAGTTTATGGTCTTAGCCCTCCAAACCGTGGTCTAGGGTATACGTCGACTA
This sequence comes from Pristiophorus japonicus, assembly GCF_044704955.1. NCBI lineage: Eukaryota > Metazoa > Chordata > Chondrichthyes > Pristiophoridae > Pristiophorus > Pristiophorus japonicus. The sequence goes on along the minus strand of NC_091980.1, from coordinate 293,892,787 downwards.
TGCAGGCCCGTCCTTGGGTAAAATGTTCCTTGTGGTTGTAGACGCGTACTCAAAGTGGATTGAATGTGAGATAATGTCGGCTAGCACGTCCGCTGCCACCACTGAAAGCCTGCGGGCCATGTTTGCCACTCACGGCTTACCCGATGTCGTGGTGAGCGACAATGGGCCATGTTTTATCAGTGCTGAATTCAAAGAATTCATGACCCGTAGCGGGATCAAACATGTCACATCTGCCCCGTTTAAACCAGCGTCCAATGGTTCGGCAGAGGGAGTAGTGCAAACTATCAAGCAAGGCTTGAAGAGGGTAACTGAAGGCTCGGTGCAGACTCGCCTATCCCGAGTCCTGCTTAGCTACCGCACGAGACTCCACTCATTCACTGGGATCCCACCTGCTGAACTGCTTCAACAAAGTGCATACCATGACAACGCAAATGTGTCACGCAAGATTGAAGTTAATGATCCTGTATTTCTATCAAATTACGGGACAAGGTTCCAAGTGGCTTCCTGGCACTGTCGTGGCCAAAGAGGGGAGCAGGGTGTTTCGGGTCAAACTTTCAAATGGACTCATTCACCGGAAACACTTGGACCAAATCAAACTCAGATTCACGGACTATCTTGAGCAACCCACTTTGGACCCGACCTTTTTTGATCCCCCAACATACACACCAGTGGCAACTGACACCACGGTTGACCAAGAAGCAGAACCCATCATCCACAGCAGTCCTGCAGGGCCCAACACACCAGGCAGCCCAGCAAGGAAGCTACACAGCAGCCCAGCGAGGGCCCAACAAATGATTCAACAACACCAGCTTTCACACCGAGACGATCAACCAGGGCAAGAAGGGCCCCAGATTGACTCACATTGTAAATAGTTGCACTATTGACTTTGGGGGGGGCGGGGGGATGTTGTTATGTATGTGGACTTGTATTTACTCTGTACAGCCGCCAGAGGGCTCATATCCCAGAGTCCCAAGGGATCCCATAATCCCTTGGGAGCACAGGTATTTAAGAAGGCTTCACAGGTTGGAGAGGCACTCTGGAGACCTGCAATAAAAGACTAAGGTCACACTTTACTTTGAGCTCACAGTGTTCAGTCTGACTCTTTCTCCATACACAACAACACCGGGTTAAACTCCCCTGCTCTTCTTCGAAATAGTGCCATGGGATCCTTTACTTTCACCCGAGAGAGCAGACAGGGCCTTGGTTTAATAGAATAGATAAGGGAGAACCAGCGGATGCAGTGTATTTGGATTTTCAGAAGGCCTTTGATAAAGCCCACATAAGAGGTTAGTATGCAAAATTAAAGCACAAAGGATTGGGGGTAATGTACTGAAAATTGGTTAACTGACAGGAAACAGAGAGTGGGAATAAACGGGTCTTTTTTGGGGTGGCGGGCAGTGACTAGTGGGGTACCACAGGGATCAGTGCTTGGGCCCCAGCTATTCACAATATATACAAATGATTTGGATAAGGGAACCAAGTGTAAACTTTCCAAGTTTGCTGACGACACAAAGTTAGGTGGGATTGTGAGTTGTGAGGAGGATGCAAAGACCCTGCAAGGCGATTTAGATAGGTTGAGTGAGTGGGAAAACACATGGCAGATGCAGTATAACGTGGATAAATGTGAAGTTATCCACTTTGGTAGGAAAAATATAAAGACAATATTATTTAAATGGTGATACCTTGGGAAATGTCGATGTACAAAGGGACCTGGGTGTCCTTGTACACCAGTCATTGAAAGCAAATATGTAGGTGCAGCAAGCAGTTAGGAAGGCAAATGGTATGTTGGTCTTCATTGCAAGAGGTTTTGAGTACAGGAGCAAGGTGTCTTACTACAGTTATACAGGGCCTTGGTGAGACCACACCTGGAGTATTGTGTGCAGTTTTGGTTTTCTTACCTAAGAAAGGATATATACTTGCCATAGAGGGAGAACAGCAAAGGTTCACCAGACTGATTCCTGGGATGGTAGGATTGTCATATGAGGAAAGATTGGGTCGACTAGGCCTGTATTCACTAGAGTTTAGAAGAATGAGAAGGGATCTAATTGAAACGTATAAAATTCTGACTGGGTTGGATAGACTGGATGCGGGGAGAATGTTTCCCCTGGCTGGGAAGTCTAGAACAAAGGGTCACAGTCTCAGGATACGGGGTAAGAAATTTAGGACCGAGATGAGGAGAAATTTTTTCACTCAGAGGGTGGTGAACCTGTGGAATTCTCTGCCACAGAAGGCTGTGGACGCCAAGTCACTGAATATATTTAAGGAGACAGATTTCTAGACATAAAAGGCATCAAGGGGTATGGGGGAAAGGCAAGAATATGGTGTTGAGATCGAGGATCAGCCATGATCATATTGAATGACGGTGCAGGCTCGAAGGGCCAAATGGCCGACTACTGCTCCTATTTTCTATGTTAACATGTTAACGTCTCATTCAAAAGATGGCACCTCTGACAGTGCAGCACTCCCTCAGCACTACACTGGAGTGTCAAGCCTCAATTTTTATGCTCAAGTCCCTGGAGTGGGATTTGAACCCACAACCTTCTGACTCAGAGGCAAGTGTGCTACCCACTGAGCCACAGCTGATACTGAGAAACGACAACTAGAAAAGCTTCTGGCATTCCCAGTATTAAACAATACCATCTTCGAACTGAGAATGCCAGCTCCCACTGAGTTCTGACCTGCACACCAGCCCTAATGCTGAATTCTCCTCTGCATCCCACTGAAATACCACTGATTCCGGTCACTGACCCACTGTGATGGATATGACAAGGGCCGGCCAATTGTATTAAAAAAAAAAGTGAAATATTTGAAATTAAGTAAACATTACCAGATTCAACAATTACAATAGCGTGCCCTATAGATAGGCTGTTTCTGTTCCCAATGTCACTTACATCTGCTGTCAGTTTTGAGGGGACTGTCTCCTAACTCTATGGCTCTCACTTCGTCTGTCGTCAGCCGCCATCTCCTTCCTCATCCTGAACACCTCATGATTCATCCAGTTTAAATACAGCCTTCTTCACAACCCGAAGCTCCTTCCTAACTGTATTGTGCTCTGCATTACCATCAATTTTCCCAAGTAAAAACAACAACTTGTATTTATATAACCCCTTTAACATAGTAAAACATCCCAAGGCGCTTCACAGGAGTGTTACAGGACAAAAAATTTGACAACGATCCACATAAGGAGAAATTAGGGCAGGTGAAAGAGGTAGGTTTTAAGGAGCAAAGAGAGGTAAAGGAGGAAAGAGAGGTAAAGAGGAGGAGAGGTTTAGGCAGGGAGTTCCAGAGCTTGGGGCCGAGGCAACAGAAGACACGGCCACCAATGGTTGAGCGATTATAATCAGTGATGCTCAAGAGGGGAGAGTTAGAGGAGCGCAGATATCTCGGGGGGTTGTGGGGCTGGAGGAGATTACAGAGATAGGGAGAGTCAAGGCCTTGGACGGATTTAAAAGCAAGCATGAGAATTTTGAAATCAAGGCGTTGCTTAACTGAGAGTCAGTGTAGGTCAGCGAGCACAGCGGTGATGGGTGAGCGGGACTTGGTGCGAGTTAGAACATGAGCAGCCGAGTTTTGGATGACCTCAGGTTTACGTAGGGTAGAATGTGGAAGGCCAGCCAGGAATGCATTGGAAAAGATCAGTATGGTTTCTGTTTTACCTCTAGACTCTTTTCCTTTTCAGCATCTATACTCGAACAGTGTTTTATCAACTGGCACAGACTAGTTCCCTTTATGAGGCATGATGTTTTATACCTAATCAACAATTCTTCCACCAAATGAATAAATGAACAAATGACCTGTCTTTCCCTGGCAGGCATGACTTAATCCAATAACAAATGGAAAATATGGAAATATTTAATAACAAAATAAGAAGTTCCTTGAATACAGTGTCCTTAGAAATAATAGAGATAAAAAGGTTGAAATCAATTCTGTAAATTTTCCACAGAATGTTCCCTCCTTGACACACTCAGCCCACAATTTGCAGATCTTACTGAATCAGAGAAAAATACAGCATTCATTTTAAGTGTAGCTATTATATCAGAGAACCTCTTTAAATTAACTCATTTATTCTCAGAGTGTGTAACTGTGCAGTGTAAAATAATAGTTACATATATAGGCCCCAAGTTTCCACATGATTTGCTCCTGATATTTAGGAGCAACCGGTGTAGAACGGAGTATCTTAGAAATCGGAATTCTCCACATTTAGTTTGCTCCAGTTCTAGTCAGTTAGAACAGTTTCACTTTGGAACAGAATTTTTTTTTCAAAAGAGGGCGTGTCCGACCACTTACGCCTGATTTCAAAGTTTCGTGAAAACTTACTCCAAACTAACTTAGAATGGAGTAAGTGAAGATTTTTGTACGCTCGAAAAAACCTTGTCTGCACTTTAGAAAATCAGGCGTAGGTTACAAATCAGGCGTAGGGAATGGGGGGGGGGGGGTTTAAAGGGAAGTTTACAAACATTAAACACTTCAGTTTTACAAATAAAGAGCCATCATCAATAATAAATGATAAATATATCAATAAATCAACCAATAAATCAATCAAAAAAATTAATAAGAAATAATTTTTTTTTTAAATCAATAAATAAAACATTTTCTACTTACCGACTGCAGCACCGGGAGCCCTCCAACAGCGTGCTGGAATGCCCCCCTCAGTGTGTCTCTGTCAGTGTCTCTATCTCTCTGTCTGTCTGTGTGGCTCTCATTCTCTGTCTGTCAGTGTCTGTGTTTCTGACAGCGAGGGGAGGGGGAGGAGGGGGGTAGAGGGGGAGAGAGAGGGGAGCAGAGGGAGGGAAGGGGGAGGGAAGTGGGAGAAGGGGGAGGGATGGGGGAGAAGGGGGAGGGGGGAGGGATGGGGAGAAGGGAGAAGGGGAGGGGGAGAAGGGGGGAGAAGGGGATAAAGGGGAGAAAGGAGATGGGGGGGAAAGGAGATGGGGGGGAAAGGAGATGGGGGGGAAAGGAGATTGGGGGGGAAAGGAGATTGGGGGGGGAAAGGAGATTGGGGGGTGGGAGAAGGAGATTGGGGGGGGGAAGGAGATTGGGGGGGAAGGAGATTGGGCAGGAAAAGGAGATTGGGGGGGAAGGAGATTGGGGGGGGAAGGAGATTGGTGGGGGAAGGAGATTGGGGGGGGGAGGAGATTGGGTGGGAAGGAGATTGGGCGGGGGAAAGGAGATTGGGGGGGAAAGGAGATTGGGGGGAAAAGGAGATTGGTGGGGGAAAAGGAGATGGGGGGAAAGGAGATGGGGAAAGGAGATTGGGGGGAAAGGAGATTGGGGGGAAAGGAGATTGGGGGTGGGAGAAGGAGATTGGGGGGGGAAGGAGATTGGTGGGGGAAGGAGATTGGGGGGGAGGAGATTGGGGGGGAAGGAGATTGGGGGGGAGGAGATTGGGGGGGAAGGAGATTGGGGGGGGAAGGAGATTGGGGGGGGAAGGAGATTGGGGGGGAAGGAGATTGGGGGGGGAAGGAGATTGGGGGGGGAAGGAGATTGGGGGGGAAGGAGATTGGGCGGGGAAAGGAGATTGGGGGGGAAAGGAGATTGGGGGGAAAAGGAGATTGGTGGGGGAAGGAGATGGGGGGAAGGAGATGGGGGGAAAGGAGATGGGGAAAGGAGATTGGGGGGAAAGGAGATTGGGGGGAAAGGAGATTGGGGGTGGGAGAAGGAGATTGGGGGGGGAAGGAGATTGGTGGGGGAAGGAGATTGGGGGGGGAGGAGATTGGGGGGGGAAGGAGATTGGGGGGGGAAGGAGATTGGGGGGGGAAGGAGATTGGGGGGGAAGGAGATTGGGCGGGGAAAGGAGATTGGGGGGGAAAGGAGATTGGGGGGAAAAGGAGATTGGTGGAGGAAGGAGATGGGGGGAAAGGAGATGGGGGAAAGGAGATTGGGGGGGAAAGGAGATTGGGGGGAAAGGAGATTGGGGGTGGGAGAAGGAGATTGGGGGGGGAAGGAGATTGGTGGGGGAAGGAGATTGGTGGGGGAAGGAGATTGGGGGGGAAGGAGATTGGGGGGGAAGGAGATTGGGGAGGGAAGGAGATTGGTGGGGGAAGGAGATTGGGGGGAAGGAGATGGGGGGAAAGGAGATTGGGGGGAAAGGAGATTGGGGGTGGGGGAAGGAGATTGGGGGGGGGAAGGAGATGGGGGGGAAAGGAGATTGGGGGGGGAAAGGAGATTGGGGGGGGAAGGAGATTGGAGGGTGGAGAAGGAGATTGGGGGGGGGTGGGGGGGAAGGAGAAGGGGGAGGAAGGCTGAACGGGCCGGGCCCGAGACTTCAGGCAGGGCCCGTCCCCAGCACCAGATTTACAGGTAGGTGGCGTTGGGTCGGGTCGGGGGGGTGGTGGGAGGGAGGTCGGTTCAGTTCGGGT